>NC_056733.1:254918372-254940872 GCF_019279795.1 Protopterus annectens
CAGCATGATCAAGCTGCCATAGAAAATAGCATGGCATGCATAACATGCAAATGACAACATAATGACATGCAAATGAGTGTTAACATGCTAATGACAGCTACCTCATTTGTAAATGATGACAACATACATGGCACAGTGAGACATCATTTCTCAGTGAACAGGGTTATTGCTTGTGCAAAGATGCTGGAAGTAGCATCTACTTTAGCTACTCAGAATTTATTAGTAGCCACTTTGGAAGCCAGTGTCTGTGATTTTGTGGACTGCCACCCAACATGTTGCAGAAGAGTCTGTCAATAGCTGACAAACAATCACTTCCACGAATGAGACATGGTTGGCTGATACCATGTGGACCGATAATATCATATGGGAGTTGGATGACTAGTACATCCTTACATGGGATCAAGGGGGATGTATAGAATGCTCACTCCAATGGGCATGAAAGTATATGTAGTGTTAACCACTCTTGGTATGAGCACCTTCCACTTTCTATCTGGGGACAAGTTAGGAGTTTTGCAAGGCTTGTTCTCATTGATCCTTCACCATTTCCAAGATGTGATGCTGATGAATGTTAAGAAGCTGATGTGGTTTTCATTGACATCACAGGAAAGAACCACTACTATGTGGGCATTCTATATCATAGCCGATTTCCTTGAGGTGTTGAAGGCCATCAACTTGCACCCACATTTCCAACAAGGTCCTGCCTTGTCCCCTTGGCATCCAGTATCTCAGCCATCAGTGTTTCTTCTTTGTCATCTACCAGATGGCACACAAAGCAATGGTATTATATAAAATGTGTCTCTGCACTACTGAGGCAATTTCCATGATTCCCATATGTGGCGCACATGCAGTCTGTATCAGCATTTTAAGCAGGGGGACTTTCCACAGGTCATTTAATTGACAAGTGCACACATTGCCAATCCTATAGCCATGATGGTACAATAACGTGAATATAGGTAGCAGCAGACTTCACATAATGGTGTTTGCAGCTGTTTGTCACAAGTGATGCTACTTATGGTTTAGAGCCACAGCTGAAGAGCCCCCATCTGCAGTCTCTAGACAGAGATGGTGAGGACATAAAGCTCCTCAGTAGTGTAGATATGGAGCATCAATGAGCATGTGTGCCAGTAACACAGGAAGAGTCGGTCAAGAAGTCAAAGGAAGAAAAAGAAAAATACCAGTCCAGTAGCTTATTTGTGCTTTCATAAAATTAATACACCCTGCATTCTTCCAGTTTCTTTAGTACAGAAAAAATCTCAGGTTTTCTCTGTGTACTCTGTCCTCTAACAATTTTTGAAACAGCTTTTCTTGAAAAGTCTCATACTCAGCCAGCCTTTATGTCACTTCAGCCACTGATTTTTGCAGTTTTATCAGTTCATCTGAAAGATTATTCCATTTTTTCAGCCTTTTGTTATTTGAGTTGATATACTCCTTCAGTCTTTCATTTATTTTAATCAGCTCTGAATACATTTATTTTTCTTCTGAATTACTGGAAGCCATCTCTTGTAATAAAGCTGGAGTTTGAAGTGCGTTTTGCTGACCAGCTACAGGATTCTTCCCAGTCGGTGTTTTCTCTTCACCTTTTCTAGTTGATTTTCATTCAGGGTTTCTAAGTTTCTTCTTTGCTGGCATCCAGGCAGTGCACTTATGAGCCAGTAACTGAATTTTACTAAAGCTAGCAGAATTACTAGCTCTTATGTATTAGTTTCTTTTTTTCACACTGGGTGAGCTGAAATTAAGCTGTTGACCATTGTGCAGCCATCTTGAAAGTCCTATATAAACGTTAATAATCTTATGCATATCTACAATTTCAGTACCTTCCATCTCTTCATACAAGTCTGGTACTTTCCTGTTTGTCATAGTCTCTTACACCCTCACACTCCAATAATGTCACTTGTGTTTACTGGTATTGCATATCATTTCACATTTGTTAGCAACATGTCCTGTTTGACCGTATGCAGCAGCACTTCTTAAAACATTTATCAAGTACAAATTATCCCCCCAAAAAATAGCAAATTTTAGATAGTGTCTCTTATTCCTTCTTTATTAACACTACAAAGATGGCAAATTTCTTTATTTATTTCATATGTCACCCATATTGCCTACACCCCATTTCAGATATGACGTTCTTTATGTATTTTTTGAAATATTGTGGAAATTTTTGCATTGCTTTGAAAAATACCATCTTACATCATTTTCATCAAGGGTATCAGTCTTAACTTGTATAATATTTTTTCTTATTTTGTGTATTTCATGTTCTTATGTGCAGATATTCATTCCAGAGGTATACATTTTTATTTAATTCACTTGTGGTTTAGAAAGTATGCATTAAAGCAAAACTGCTTATTCCCTAACTGTAAAGGGAATGAACACCTATAGCCTTAAAACCCAAAGGTTTAATAACATTGTCCCAAATGAAATAACATTCTTACTGTCTTTTATAGATATAATACAAACCACCTGTCATCTTTTATCAGCAGTCTGTTCATAGGTTCATAGGTTCATACTAGGCTATCTGCCCTGGGGCATTTATAAGCCTAGCCCGATTGTGTTTGGCTTATGCCACCCCTTGATTTGAGTATACTGTGCCCTTTTTAAAGTTTAGTTTACTGTGTCTGTCTGATAGTGACACGGAAGTAATCCCCGGGACAAACCTACGATCCCCCATCCACTCATCAGGATTCTTCTTGAAGAGAGTCAGTGAGGTGTTCTGCCTAACATGAATTGGAATTCTATTCCAGAGCGAAGGGAGCCTCTGGGTTATGAATCTATCCCTCCAGCATGTTCTATTTATTTCTGTGCTGAGGTTCAAGTCCCTCGAGCGCGTGGCTCTAAGGGATTTAGATTTATTGAGGTGGAGCATGTCCATTAATTCTGGGTTGGACATAGCTTTATATGTCAGGCATAGATCGCCTCGAAGTAGGTGGTATGCAACTGAGTAGAGCTGGAGATTTTTAACCGAACAGCATATGGCATCTGTTTGAGTCCCTTGATCCTCCTGGTGAGGTACTTTTGGGGTCTTTCTAATTGCTGCAGGTGTCGGGTAAGGTACATCCCAAAGGGGGCATTGTATTCTATGATGGGCCTGATGAGGGATGAATAAAGGGGCACGATTACCTCTCTTGATCTAGATGTGAATCCTTTCATGATGAGGTGGGCTATGTAGACGGTCTTTCTAACCACTTTGGCAATGTGGTTGTCAAAGGAGAGATTGCTATCAACTTGGGTCCCCAGATCCCTAATTACTTTCTCTGTACTTAATGGGTTACCACCTATGTGGTAATTTGTGGGCACATTGTTTTTGCCAAAGGGTATGACTATACACTTTTTGGCATTTAGCTGTAGACCATGGCTCTGGCACCAGTTATCCGTCTCTGAGACCTTTTGAAGGATGTTTGTGTCAGCTGGAGAGTCGATTATGGCGCCCAGTTTGCAGTCATCTGCGAACTTGGTGAGCCATAGTTCTCCCACGTTGGCCTGTACCTCAGAAAAGTAAATACTGAACAAGAGAAGTCCCAGGACAGAACCTTGTGGGATGCCACTTGTGACCGGTTTCGAGTCTGACATGGCTCCAGCAACTCTGACTCTGTGGGTTCTGTCTTTGAGCCAGTTTGTGACCCATCTTGTGACATAGGGGTTTATATTTAGGCTGGATAGCTTATCTATGATGTCCAAGTGGGGTATTGTGTCAAATGCCTTTGCAAGGTCCAGATAGGCTGTGTGGACTACCTTCCCTTCATCTATGGCCTTGGTGACTGTTTCGAAGAAGTTGACCAGGTTCAAAAGGCAGGATCTACCCTTGACGAAGACAAATTGGGTAGGATCTAGTGTCTGTAGGTCCCGAATGTCTTTGTTTATGAGTTCCATAATGATCCTCTCCATAGCCTTGCAGACTAGGCCAGTCAGGCTTATGGGGCGATAGTTTCCAGGGTCCATAGAGGCGCCACCTTTGTGGAGTGGGACCACTGTTGCTGTACGCCATTCTTTGGGCACATATCCTGTAGTGAGGCTGAGATTGTACAGCAGTTTTACTTGAGGGATTAGTTTTTCTTGGAGTTCATGTAGGACGCAACCCGGGATGCCATCTGGTCCCATGGAAGCAGTGTTTTTTGCTTTGGAGAGGGCAGCCTTCACCTGAGCATCAGAGATGTTTGGGAGGCTGCACTCTGCCGGGATAGATACTTGCTCTTTTGGGGGGGGGGTTTGTACTGAACCTGTCTGCCAGGATATTGGCGATGTCTGTGGGTTCAGTGTATTTTTTGTCATTTAGAATCAACTCAGAACAAGTCTGGGAGTTGCATCCCAGGTTCCTAACATAACTGAAAAAAGCCTTATGATTGTCTTTAGTGCCCTGTGCAATTTTTCTCTCGAAGCTGGCCTTGGAGGATTTTATGAGGGATCGTAATTTTTTGCTAGTACTGATCAGAGATGCCTTCCCTTTTAGAGATTTTGCTCTATCATGTAGTAGCTTCCTCCTTCTGTTGTACAGTTTATTTATGGCTGGGGTCCACCAGACTGGACGCCTGCCTTTGGATGATTGGGTCTTGATTTTGATTGGGATAGCATGATCCATGCATTCCTGGAAATGTCCATAGAATGCGTTTATATAGGATTCTGCAGTTTGGGCCATAGTTTCCACTGGCCCTGGGGCCTTGAAGGATTCCACTTCAGTTTTGAGAAGTGTGAAGTTCCCTTTTGAGAAGTTTTTCACTGTGGTTTTCTGGGCTGGGGGTGGGGTCAGGATGTGGATATCCAGTGAAATTAATTTATGGTCTGATCTTACCAATGAGGGATATACTTCTGGTATGGAGCATAGAGTCCCCATGCTGGTAATGATCAGGTCTAGTATGTTTTCCCCTCTTGTGGGAGTGGTGACTAGTTGTTCCATAGCATTTGAGTTTATAAATTCCAGGAACCTTTGGGCTAAGGTGCTGGGGCTTGAGTAATGCTCCCAGTCTATGTTTGGGTAGTTGAAGTTGCCCAATATAATGGTGTTTGGAGAGATCTTCATGTTCTCCAATGTTTTCAGGAAAGCCGAGTGGGATTCCTGACTTTGAGAGGGTGGTCTGTAGGATGCTATAAACTGAAAAGCAGTCTTGCCCACTGTCAGTTGCACATGGATGGTCTCCGATGCCGTGCAATGCCACTAACCTGGAGGTGTGGATATCTTTGATAAATATGGAAACTCCCCTCCTTTTGTGGTTTAGTCTGGGTTTTGGGGCCGAAAAGCATGATATGAGGTATAACCTGGTAGTGCTGGGGTGCTCTCTGGAGCCTTGAACCAGGTTTCTGTCACTGCACAGATATCGATATTCTCCATACTGAGGAGAGCTTTGAGTGCGTGCATCTTGAGGTTAAGATTGCTGGCATTTAGCAGCATTACCCTTAGTTTCTTGTTCCTTGTGCTGTCTATGGAGGTGGGTTTGACTTTTGAGCCTTGCC
This sequence comes from Protopterus annectens, assembly GCF_019279795.1. Classification (NCBI taxonomy): domain Eukaryota; kingdom Metazoa; phylum Chordata; order Ceratodontiformes; family Protopteridae; genus Protopterus; species Protopterus annectens. Next base: position 254,923,812 of record NC_056733.1, read on the forward strand.
TAAAAAAGGCACTATGGGGGTGGCAAGAGCCTTTGCCAATATCCAAAAGCCCAGGGTTGACAGGTGCAATGTTTCAATTACTGTCCCAATGTCTGAGCAGCTTCTGTGTACCTGTTTCCCTTGACTGTATGCTCCACTGCATCATCATCACACTCCTGCATCCCAGTTCCTTCCAATACTACATCTGACAGCAAACAATTGGTTGTACTTATCAAGTGTTCTTCCTTTTCAGCAGCTTGTTCTACTGCATCTGGCTAGGACATTGCTGCACTGTTGCAAAGCTCCTGCGCCCTTATCATGGCAACCAGAGTTTGAGTAGGTAATCTACCTTTAGCAAGGCTGGTAATAATTACATTCTGATATATTTTATTTTCCATTGCAGGTTATATTGCCTCTTCCATTAGAACTCCACCCTCCAGCTCCAGCTTTTCATCAGCATTATCCACCATAATTTAAGGAATGTCACGCTAGCCACCCCACCACCATCACCACCACCAAAAACAATAGAAGTTTTCTGGTGCCCTGGCCACATTTTTACTAGTCAGTATGAATACCACCTCAGGACATCCCTCAAAAGAGATATCTGGCATAGTAGGGCTATCACAGTCAGCAAAGTGTAAATAAACTCAATAAAATTATGTGATCATATATATATATATATATATATATATATATATATATATATATATATATATATATATATACATATATATATATATATATGTGTGTGTGTGTGTGTGTGTGTGCGTGCGTGTGTGTGTGTGTGTGTGTGTACACATGCACAAGCACTTATGTGCATATGGGGGTGTGAGTGTGTATTGTAGTATCAAATAATGCACTAAAGGTAACTACTCTATAAAATAATATGTTTTTTATTAAAAAAAAAACTTTTGGAGCAGATGGTTCACTTGCACAGGCAAAATAAAAAAAGTTTTGCACTCTGTCAAACCAGTTCTGCTACAGTGCCAAGGTTATTTCTCACATATTCCTTCTATGTGGATTCTTAGTAAAGAATCTACAGGCTACTTCATGTTTTCCTAGCTTGTCTTTTCTCTGCTACAGAATACTTCCCAGAGCCACTGTTTCAAGCAATCCCTTGTATTAAAAAGGCCAACTTCCCTGATTACCTGGTCCATAACTCTTCCTTTTTATAGACCCCACTAGTAGTATGGTTGTTGAAGAGTATTCAAAAAGGCTAGCTGCTTAACAGTACTAGTACTGTGCTGTTGTGATCTAGTAGCTCTACTCATCTACCTGCAATTCAAAGACATGCAGGAGCTGCATGGAGTAAAAAGCTTATTGGTAGCCCATTTGCATATCTCTCTCTGAATCGAACAACTAGAATGGTTAGGGCAACTGCTCTAGTGTTCCTTTTACCAACCTACACAACATGTTGCACAGACCCTTAGAGACACACACTCATACAGATACACATGCACTTGCATATAAACATATACATATACATACACATGCACACACTTTCTGAATCATATATACCCTTCAACAGACACCCAAACTGCCACACACACATAAATGCAGACACCAAGATAATCCCAGTGATACCTTTATGTGCACACACACACACACACACACACACACACACACACACACACACACACACACACACACGCACACACATGCACACACGCACACACGCACACACACACACACACACACATCTCAACTGTCCAAATTTTCGCAGAATGTCCAGATTTTTGCCTCATATTTTTGGTCTGTTCCTCACAAAACTTGTGGTTTTCTGGCAAATCACCAATGCTTGAAGACACTAAATAATGGAATACATTTGAATTTTAGACCATATCTTTTAGAAAATACATGCTAACACAAATTGTGTAATTATAGCAACCTTTTAATTTTATAAGCGCAATATTTAAAATATGTCCCAGTTTTTGGGCCTTAGTCCCCCATTATTTTTGGCTTTATCCAGATTTCTTGCACTGAGAGGTTGAGAGGTATCTCTCACACACACACACACACACACACACACACACACACACACACACACACACACACACACACACACACACACACACACTCACACGCACACACATGTGTACAGAGAAATGAACAGACACGCACACACAGACATACACATGCGCACACACAAACACACACATATGTAGCTAGTTGCAATAGTATCCAGTGCCATTCCCAAATCTGTCACTTGTTCCCAAAATAAAAATCTTTTCTCTGTAAGTAAAAAAAAACTCTTATAAATACACAAAAAGCAAAAAAAGAAAGAAAAAGCTATTCTTTTAATTGTAGCAAACTGCAGTTTATAGCATGCACATAATGATAACACCACTCAGTTAAAAAAAAAACTGTAGCAAACTATTTAACTATTTTCTTCAATTAATAAATTGCACATAACACTACAACACTCAGTTTTGATCATAAATGCAATACCACCGTTTTAATACCAGTATGCACTGAACAGCAATCAGGACCAGCTGACTGCACCCAGGACAGCTGCCCCCTTTACCCTCTTTACCCTATCCTAGCTATTCAACTGCATACACACACACACACACACACACACACACACACACACACACACACACACACACACACACACACACACACACACACACACACACACACACACACACACACACACACAGCCTCTCAGCACTTACCTGGTGCTGTGATAGGAGCTCCTATCCTGCCACAGACTGCAATGGGTGAATGACATATAAAAGACTGTTAACTCCCACTGTTTCTTTCCAAAACAGCACTGAGCACTTGTTTCTTAATCACTTCACTGCACTGTTTTGATCCAGGAGTAAGGCTCTAGGGGAAAGTACAGCACATGGCTAATTTGCAGTAGTCACATCACTGGACTGATGCATTTTCATGCGTCAATGTCCGGTAGACCATTGTAGTACTCTCTAGCTGCAGCAGCTGTCTCTGATTCAGAAACATGTAATGCACTGAGCAAACCTACTGGAAAAAAAGGCTTGTGTAATGTACTATATGCTTCTGAATGCCCCCTCCCACACTTGTTAGCAGCATATTCTAAGGGAACCTTTCTACCTAATCCCCCAAAAAGTGCATATTTCTGCTTTAAAAGGGAAATACAACATTTATATCATATCTATAAAACAGTCTGTGTACAGCAATATTATGTTTAAGAATTTAAATATTTACAAAACCATTTACAATATTACTTACATCATTCTGATACATCATAGGGTGAGAATTATTCACTAGGTTACACTGACCCCCACCCCACTGTTTGAACCCTTCAGTTTCAGGCCCACTAGATGGGCTATGAGCACTTTGAGCACTAGACAGACCATTGCATTGTGATAGACCAAGTGTGACCAGTGTTTTACTGTAAACATCAGAAGAGTGCCAACAACTATAGCTTAGTATTCCCATCCTGTTGCTTGTGGTCCCACATGAAGGTATAGTCAATGAACAACATAAGTCCTGGCCACATAGGTACTACTTCAGGGCACCTACTTGATTGCCAAGCATTATTTCTCACTAGTGGAATACCTGGTCTCTGCTGTACTTAATTTATGACTAAGAAAATATATAGGGTGTTCTTAGCACTGCCCTTAGGTGCACCTCTGATGCAGTAGTATAAATTATGAAAGGCTTCCAAAAATTGAAGGATACTAAAACAGATTATAAATATAATGCTTCCTTTAACTGAATAAAAACATTACCAGCCTCAAGTGTCTCAGTTTCTTTAAAGGGCATCCTTTTTTTATCAAGTCTAAAAGAGGGCACACTGAATGTGGTACAAATTCTCAGTAGTACCCGGCTAACCCCCAGGAATGTCCTCATTTGCTTTTTAGGGCATGGAACAGGCTGATTTCTCCCTGTTTCTAGCATTTTAGTTCTGTAGCCTAACTATTCTTCTGCCTATTACATATCCTAAGGGTCTATGTTAAATCTTCGAACGCTGGAAATGTTGAACTTCATATGGTCGAGACAATATGATCGACATTTCAAGTGTTCGAAGATTGATTTTTAACGGCGCCATATGGTGCAGAATGGGAGAATTTCCCTTTTCTGCACTGAAGTGCGGTCTCAGAGTTGGTATATTTAAGTAGGAGGGGTATGGGTGGTGCAGGGGGACTTGACCCCCTGCTCGCACTGTTAAGGTATGTTTTTCTTTTTTTTTTTTATTCTATATTCGAACTTCCAAATGTCAACCATATGGTCTCGAACATATGGTATTCAAATTTTGAACGTTCAAATATTTGACATATACCCTATCCTAAATATATTTATTTATTTATTTGTTTGTTTGTTTATTTATTTATTTATTTATTGCATTTGTTAACCGGGAAAGTCCACTGGGCCTAGAATGAGCCCATTTTCAGTGCAGGCCCAGGGAGAAAAGCTCCACAATAATTACACACAAAGAAAATATTAATACACAAAACAAAGAATGTCAAGCAGTACTATTACACTGAATGAAAATAATAAGAACAACAGTGAAAATGATTACAATCATAGTACAATAAAGAAGTAATAAATGGCATACATTCAAATAACACAATACGTGTAAATATATCTCAGAATTCATAGCAGAGAGGAGCTAAATTCAGGGTAAGAATAGGAGGAGACTGAAGGGCTAAAGGAGGGAAAAGTCAAGGTAAAGTGGCATTGAGAAGGGAGGGAAATGATAGCAACTGAATAGTTAAAGGTGAAACTTCAGGGAGAGAAGTCAGGTGTTGGGGTTATTTGTTGGGGTGCAGGAGCATAACCAGTGAGAGGAGAGGTGTAGTTTGAGTGATTTTTTAAAGGATACAAGATTGCTGATAGTCTTGAGTGATTTCTGTCATACCTAACTTGCTCTTGGAAGCATTAACAATTATCCTGGCTTGTCCCATGCAGACTAGTATAGCCCGCACTTTAGCTAGGCAGGAGTTCCAATCCTAAGTGTATTATGATATCATCTAGGTACACAGTAGCATATTTCACATGAGGCTTTAGAACTCTGTCCATTAATCTCTGAAAGATCACAGGGGGAATCATGTGGCTCAAAAGAAAAGACACTATATTGGAAATAAGTCTTCTAGAGTTGAAAAGGCTGTTTGTTTTCTGACCATCTCTTACAGGAAACTGACAGTACCCCTTTGCCAGATCTAATGTGGTCAAGAATCATGTCTTCCCCAAAATTTCTATTAGCTCATCTACCATGGGCATTTGATAGCTGCCAAATTTCAAAATGCTGTTCATAGGTTCATAGATTCATAGGTTCATAGGTGGGTACTAGGCTATCTGCCTGAAGGCATTTATAAGCCTAGCCAGAATGTGTTGGCTTTCACCGCCACCTTAGATTAGTTCCCTGTGCCTCTGTCCAGCAGAGCCACTGAAGTGATCCTCGAGGTAAACTTTCTGTTTCCCATCCAGTCGTCAAGGTTTCTTTTGAAGAGTGTTAGCGAGGAGCTCTGCATAATGTATATTGGGATCTTGTTCCAAAGCATGGGAAGTCTCTGGGACAGGAATCTATCCCTCCAGCACATCCTATTTATTGTTGTGGTGAGGTTTAGATCCCTAGAGCATGTGGCTCTAGGGGATAAGGTTTTCTTTAGGTGGAGGATGTCCATCAATTCTGGGTTGGACATGGCCTTGTATGTCAGGCAGAGATCACCTCTGAATAGGTGGTATGCAACCGAGTACAACTGGAGTTTCTTCAGTCGAGCTGCATAGGGCATCTGTTTGAGGCCATTGATCCTCTTGGTGAGGTATTTCTGTGGTCTTTCCAGCTGTTGCAGGTGTCTTGTAAGGTACATCCCAAATGGGGCATTGTACTCTAAGATGGGTCTGATGAGTGATGAGTAGAAGGGCACAATGACCTCTTTTGATCTGGATGCGAACCCTTTTGTGATTAGGTGGGCCACGTAGAAGGATTTGCTAACCACTTTGGCAATGTGATTATCAAAGGTGAGATTATTATCTACTTGGGTCCCCAAATCCCTTATTACGTCTTCCGTGTTTAGGGGACCACTACCTATGTGGTAGTTTGTGGGCACTTTGTTTTTCCCAAAGGGGATGACTATGCACTTTTTGGCATTTAGCTTGAGGCCATGATTTTGACACCATATATCCGTCTCAGTGAGACCCTTTTGGAGGATGTCTGTGTCAGCTGGAGAGTCAATTATAGCCCCTAGTTTGCAGTCATCTGCAAACTTGGTCAGCCATAGTCCTCCTGTGCTTGCCTGTACCTCTGAGAAGTATATGCTGAACAGGAGGGGTCCTAGGACTGAGTCCTGAGGAATGCCACTTGTAACAGGTTTAGAATCGGACCTAGCTCCCGCAACTCTCACCATGTGGGTTCTGTCTGTGAGCTAATTGGCAACCCATCTTGTGATGTAGGGGTTTATGTTCAGGCTGGTGAGCTTGTCTATAATACCAGAATGGGGAATGGTGTCAAAGGCCTTAGCAAGGTCTAGGTAGGCTGTATGTACCACCTTTCCCTCATCTATAGCCTTGGTAACTGTCTCAAAAAAGTCCACCAGGTTTAGGAGGCATGATCTGCCCTTAACAAAGCCAAACTGGGTAGGGTCCAGTGTTTGGAGGTTCCCAATGTCTCTGTTAATGAATTCCATGATGATGTGCTCCATAGTCTTGCAGAACAAGCTAGTCGGGCTTATAGGGCGATAGTTCCCAGGGTCTGTTGTGGCTCCACCTTTGTGGAGTGGAATAACCATTGCTGTGTGCCACTCTATGGGTATGTAGCCTGTGGAGAGGCTGAGTTTGAACAGTGTGTTTAGGTGAGGGGTTAATTCATCTTTGAGCTCTTGTAGGACGCAGCGTGGGACACTGTCCAGTCCCATTGATGCTGTGTTTTTGGCTTTGGAGAGGGCTGTTTTAACCTGAGTGTCTGTGATTTCAAGGACTCTACATTCTTCTGGTATGGTTATGGGCCCTTTTGGGGGTGAGAGGGGGGTGAAGTTTGCACTGAACCTGTCTGCCAGGATGTTGGCGATATTGGTAGGTTCAGCGTATTTTGTGCCATTCTGCACTAATTGCGAGCAGATCTGAGCATTGCCACTTAGATTCTTGACATAGCTAAAGAATGCCTTGTGGTTATCTTTGGAGTCCTTGGAAATTTTTCTTTCAAAGCTTGCCTTGGATGATTTTATGAGGGGTTGTAGTTTCTTGCTGACACTGATCAGGGATGTCTCCCCTTCTTGGAATTTTACTCTTTTCTGTACTAGTTTCCTCCTTCTATTGTATAGCTTGCTTATGGCAGGAGTCCACCAGACTGGTTTCCTTTTCTTGGAGGAGTGAGTCTTGATTTTGCTTGGGATGGCATGATCCATGCATTCTTGTAGCTGCCCTAGAATGCATTAGTAAATGATTTTGCAGCTTGGACAGTGTTATCCTTCAGCATGGGAGCTTTGAAACTTTCCACCTCTGTCTTAAGTAACATGAAGTTTGCTTTTGAAAAGTTTTTCACGGTGGCTTTCTTGTCCGGGGGTGGGGGTGGAATATGGATATCCAAAGTGATTTGTTTATGGTCAGATCTAACCAGCGAGGGGTTGACCTCTGGTGTGGAACACCGGTAGCCCATGTTGGTGATGACCAGGTCCAATATGTTATCACCTCTGGTGGGAGTGTTAACCAGTTGAACCAGAGCATTTGAGTTTATAAATTCTAGGAAAAGTTGGGCAAGGGAGTTAGTACTTGAGTAGTTCTCCCAGTTAATGTTTGGGTAATTGAAATCACCCAATATTAGGGTGTTTGATAGGACCTTTATGTTTCCCAGTGTTTCCAGAAACACGGAATGGGGGTCCTGGGACCTGTAGTAAGCTACAATTTGAATTGCAGTTTTTTCCATTGTTAGTTGCACGTGGATGATCTCTGAAGCATTGTGCTGTGCCACTAACCTGGAGGTGTGGGTATCCTTGATGAATATGGATACGCTCCTGCCTTTTGTATTTCGGTTTGGGTTCTGTGGCCAAAATGTATGGTATGAGTTGTAGCCTGGTAGTGCTGGGGTGGTCTCTGGAGCTTTAAACCAGGTTTCTGTTACTGCACATATATCAATTTTCTCCATACTGAGGAGTGCCTCGAGTGCCTGCATTTTGAAGTTTAGACTTCTGGCACTGAGTAGCATTACCCTCAGTTTTTTGTTACTTGTGCTATTTACAGCAGTGGGTTTGTCTTTTGAGCCTTGCCTAAAAAAGGCACTATAGGGGTGGCAAGAGCCTTGGCAAGTATTTGAAAGCCTAAGGGTGACAGGTGCAAGCCGTCTCTAGCGAAACAGGGTGGCTTGTCGAGCATGTCATCCCAGGCAGACAGACACTGGATCCCCTTTGAATGACACCAGAAACTTAGCCAATTGTTGAAATTGAGAATTTTTTCTTTATACCATGGTATCATTCTTGGTGAGGGCAGGATGCTACTCAGGGTCAGGGTCATACCGTCCTGGGCTACGTGATCAGAGAGCTCTTCCATGTCTCTTTTCATGTAGTCCAGGGAGGTATGGCTCAGGTCATTCACACCAACATGGACAATGACAGAGTCATATTTGTACTTGTTCTGGAGTGACCTGAGTGCTTGTGTTATGTGGTGGATCCTGGCACCCGACAGGCAGCTAACAGTAACCTTCTCCTTATTCAGCCTAGTGAGTGGGACGTCAATGTGCCTGACTATAGAGTCACCTATTACTAATATGTTGGGTATGTTATTTTGCCTTAAGGGCTGTGATTGCATGGCACACTGGTTTTGTGACGTATGTGTTTCATGGTTTGTGTTGGGGGGTGGAGGTTGCTTGGATGTTTGCTTTGGAGGTCTCTGTTGGTTTTGCAGATTTTTATTTAGAGCCTCCAAGTATGTTTCCATGTATTTATGTCTTTTTTGCCGGTGCTGGTTTAATGGGGCTATGTAAGACTGGTGGTGTGATGCAAGTATTTCCCTTCTCCTCTTGACTGTCTGATCCAGTCTTGGGCTGAGAGAGCTTAGCCTCTAGTTTGGCTGTATAACTGCATCTCTCCCATGTATTAGTGTTTGGTGGTAGGAGGAGGGGGTTGTCTGTGTACATGAGGCAGTTGTAACATTTCTTCAAAATCCCCAGATTCACCAGATGGACTGGAGAGTACATCTGAAACTGCTCTTTGGACATGCCTGGATAGGTACAGTGAACTGTTTTACTGGATGGCTGGTAAGGTCGAATAGAGAGCCTTGTCCTATTGTACAGTACATGAGGGTCTAGTGCTATGGTTTATAAGTGCTTGCTATAAGTTTTGAGCAAGTGCTGGGCTGAGAAATTAATGGATTGAGTGCTTAAGTTAAAAGTTTGTCTAGTTCCGAGGGAAAATTTGAAGAGGAGACTTTGTGGAGCCAGGAATAGTTTTACCATAGCTAACTGGCGCTGCCCAGCGCGCAAAACCAGGCAAATATGGTATTTATAGCAGGAAAATTAAATAGATAGAAATTAGCCCAAAATGGCCAATAAACTACTAATTTCTAGGCTGAAACCACTCCTCCAGGGACAGATAGGCTGCTCAAAGCTCCCCTCACTCACAGGTGAACAGAGAAACTTCCTTCTATCCAAGTAAGGTATGGGCAAACACAGAGATTTGTAACACAGCCCTGAATTCAGCACTAACTTGCAAACTGGACTATACTAGCTTAAAAAGGTGGGAAACAAGTATATATATACACATATATATATATATATATATATATATATATATATATATTTTTTTTTTTTTTCCAGAAAATAAAGCAGATACACTCAAAAAAACTGTTTAGAAGCACAGAAAATGATACTTATTGTTATATATCGCAGATTAGAGTTGTAGTCAATGCCCCCAGTAATAAAGTAGGAAGAAACACAAATACAGTAAAAGCAGATGAATAAAGTGCAATTCCTTATATATATATATATATATATATATATATATATATATATATATAAAACAATAGAAAATGAACAAACTGATTTAAACAAGTTACCCAATTAACCAGAAAAAAGCTCAAAACTGAGCCCTGTTTCAGCAGTCTTCAATCAGACAAGTTCTAACTGCATACCCCTGCTTACTAAGATGCAGGGGAACCTTCTCCAAAAAAGATGGCCTGGATCAGTGCTCAGGTTATACAAACAAAGCTAGATTCAGCAGGCCTGAATATGTTCTATGCTACAGCAACAAGGTGCCCCAATTTCAGAAAGAAACAGTTAAAATAACAGTCACAATAAGCCTATGACCAGAAATTCCCAAGCTCAGAAGGGCAGAATCCAGCCTCTCCTCCCACAAGAGTGCAGACCACAAACCTTCTTAATGTAGAATAACTGGCCTGAAGCCCAAGTGCTTAAGCCAGAACTAATACACTTTTAGAATAGCAGACACTGGGCCTTAAATCAGCAATTCCCAGCTTAGAAGGATGTAAGCTACCTGTCCTGCCACAACAGTGCAGACCACAAACCTTCTTAATGTAAAACAGCCTGTATGAAGCCCAAGTGCTTAAACCAAAAGACTTAGAATAACAGTTACAATTTAATCAGGCTACGACCAAGCAGTAATAAATGCAGCAGAATAAATAAAATTGAGTACTTTTAAGAAAAGCAAAATAAAGTAGGAGGAAACACAAATACAGTAAAAGTGAATGAATAAAGTGCAAACATTTTTTTTAAATGCAAGAAGAGAGGAAGGAAGAACCTAAGTGGGCTGGCCTTCTCAAATATTCTCTCTGTATTAAGTAGAGTGAACACTAGATTCAGAATATGATCTAACTGTGCTCAAGTTAAGTGAGCAAATGAGATGGACCCAGGAGGAGTGTTCTAATGCAGACTTACAGGAGGGGCAGGCAATTACAGAGCCACCAACACTAATACCAACACAGGAACATGGAGGGAGGGTGGGGAACTAACTGCAGAAACTGCAGAGAGACACACAGCACACTGTTCAGAAACACACAATTAGGAAACAGAAAAAGATGAAAATACAGTACTTTTAAAACTGCAAGTTTGGACTTAACAAAGGACTAAAATTCACTATTGCAAGTTTCACTTAGCTTCAGCTTGTAATGCAGATGTTTGTAGCCAAGCAAGTCTCTCAGGAGTTGAGCATAAAATGATTTCTCAAACTTTGTGGCTAGCACTTAAAGTACAGAGGAATCCCTCTAGTTTATTAAATATCAGATAACAAAGAAGTGATACCAACACCCCCTTATAGCAAAATAACTGCAGAGAGACACACAGCACACTGTTCAGAAACACACAATTAGGAAACAGAAAAAGATGAAAATACAGTACTTTTAAAACTGCAAGTTTGTACTTAACAAAAGACTAAAATTTTAGTTTCCTAAAATCATTACAAAAGCTGATTGTTCCATCTAGCTTTGGAGCTAACACTATGGGGCTGTTCCACTCACTTTTAGACTCCTGTGTCATTCCTTTTTTTTGCTCCCTCCATGACTTTCCTAATGGCTCCACTACTGACACCCAATCAGACCATTCATCCAGGGGCCACAGGAGCCAGGCACTTCTGGACTGGGTGAGAACCCTAGAGCCCATCTGATTCTGTCTGGGAGTCTCAGACATCTCTCTGCTTTCCAGTAGGAGTCAGGTCTTTGGACATGGCCAGCTCGGTTATCCTAGAGAAGCAGTCTACCCTTCCCCTGTTGGAGCAGCCACTCAGGTGGGGAGGTGTGCCGCCATGTGCTGGAATCCCCTCAGCTTATTAGAGCTATGAACCATGATTGCACAGGCTTGGTTGGCTTACTCTTAATCTCCACTTGGTAACACCTAGTGCTCCTGCTAGCTATCAACCTACATGGCAAGCCAAGCCACCACCTTCCCATCCTCCCTAGCCATCTCCTACAAGTGCCTGAGATGTTAACCATCTATCAGATGTATGTTAAGTATTTTTTGTATTTATAGGTTTATAGTTTCATAGGCAAGTACTAGGCTAGTTGCCTTTGATGGCCTTTTTAAACCTATCCAATTTACAAATTATCGTTTCCCGTTTGGTTACAGATAGGCCTTACCCATGAATGATAACTATATATTACCTGTAATGAGAATAACTGGACTCATAGCATAGATAATTTGAGGGGACCCATGCATGAGATAAAGAATTTAGGAGCTGCCTCTTACCGTTAGTAGTACAGGAGACAGTATGGGTAAATTTTCTGTTTCATATTCATAAATCCAAGCTGTGCTTGAATATGGACAGGGATGAACTTTGTTTTATGTTGATGAGGAGTCTGTTCCAGAGCAGTTTTATCCTCTGTGAGATATACCTGTCCCTCCAAACTGTTCTGTTCATGTTGCAGAAGAGGTTTATATTCCTAGCCTGAGGATTTCTGATGCCATTTGACTTGCTAATGTGCAGTAAATCCATCAGTATTGGGTCAGAGGATGCCCTGTATGCCAGACACAAATCACCTCTTAGCAGTCTGTAGGATACTGAGTATAGTGACAGGGCTTTGAGTCAGTCTATATAGGACATGTTGTTTAGGCCTTGTATTCTTTTAGTAAGGTATCTCTGTGAGCATTCCAGTTGTTGCATATGTTTGGACAGATACCTGTCAAAGGGGGCATTATATTCAATGACTGGCCTAATAAGGGCTGAGTGAAGGGGCACAATGACACCTCTGGAGCTAGACATAATTCCTTTGCTTATAAGCTGTGCAATATTGTACTTTCTTACAATGGACACATGTTGGTCAAAAGTTAGGTCACTGTTCACATAAGTTCCCAAATTCCATGCAACTGGGTTAACTCTTAGGGTCGTGTTGTTAATGTGATGATTCCGTGGGATAGATGACTTCCCAAAGGCTACAATAACACATTTTTGGCATTTAGTTTCAGTCCATGATTTTGGCACCAGTAATTTATTTGGAACTAGCCTTCCTGCAGGATGGCTAAATCATTTCAGGTTTCAATGACTGCTCCTAGTTTGCAGTCATCTGCAAGCTTAGCTAGCCAGAGCCCTTTGGTACTGGCTTTTATTTCAGAAAAGTAGTTGCCAAACAGGAGAGGTCCAAGTACAGAACCCTGGGGGACCCCACTTGTGACTGTTCTCTTTGTGAAGGTAATATCCCGTTTTGATTTCCTGTATCCTAGCTGTGAGCCCGGTATCAATCCAGCAGGTTAAATAGGGGGTTATTCACAGTTTATTTAGCTTTTGTACTATCTCTAAGTGTGGAATTGTGTCAGAAGCTTTACCCAGATAGAGCTATGCAATGTGTACTGTTTTTCCTGCATACATTGCTTTGATGACATTTAAAAAAAATCCACCAAAGCATGCCCTGCCCTTGACAACTCCAAACTGAGACTGGTCAAGTGTCTAGAGATGCCCTATGTCCTGATTGATTAGTTCCATGATAAGTCTTTCCATGGCTTTGCATATGACAGTGGGCAGACATATGGGTATGTAATTGCCTGGGTTTGTAGAAGGTCCTCCCTTATGCAGGGAAATGACTGTGGATGTTCTCCATTCCCTTGGTACAAAACCTGTATGGACGATGACATTGAACAGTGTTGTTAGGGGTGTGGTTAAATTATGCTTCATGCTATTTAAGGTGCATACAGAGATATTGACAGGACCCATCAACACAGTATTTTTAGTTTTTGATAGCACTTTTAGTACTTGGTCTTGTGTGGTAGCTGGAGGCAAACCAGTTTCAGGTATATCGTGAGGGGCAAACGAACAGGAGAGAGGAGTAAAGTTAGAGCTAAATTTATTGATCAGTAGGTTTTCTATATCTTCAGCCTCAGTGTAGGTAACATTGTTCACAATTAGCTCAGTTCATTGCTATCGTCTGCTTTTGAGATTAACAGCATAAATAAATGCCTTGTGATTGTCTTTATCTTTGGCTTAGGTAGCTACTTTAGCCTCAAACTTGGTTTTAGTGGATTTTGTTAGAGTTCTTGAGCTGTTTATTTCTTTGATAAGGGCTCTAACATTCTGAAAATTACTCTCCTTTCTTTTGATCAACATTCTTTTCCTTTTATTATAAAGCTTGTTGATGTTATGATTCCACCATGTGGGTTTGCCCTGCAGTTATTCCTGTAGAGTACTGCTACATCTGAGTAGCTGTTTACATGCTGGTATAGTGCAGTGGTGCATGTTTCTGCATATTTAGTGGAGGTAACTGTGTTTGCTGGGGATTTGAAGATTGTCAGTGTATCACTTAGGAGTAGGTAGTTTGTCTTAAAGAAATTTCTAAAGTTCCCTTGGTGGAAGGTTTCAATTTTATTTTGAAGGAGACTGCTTTATGGTCAGACCTAACAAGTGATGATGATATGCAAGGGTCATTGCAAGATGATCTCAAAAGGACAGGATCCAAGATGCTATTCACCTAGTGGGTAGTCTGACTAATTGTTCCGGGGCATTAGTATCGACAAAGTCCAGAAATCTCTCTGCTTGGGCACAAGTGGTGGTGTTGGTTTCCCAGTCTACAGCTGGATAGTTTAGATCTCCTAGGAAAATGGTACTGGGTTTAATACTGAGTGACTCTAGTTCCTGTAGATAGGCATTGTGGCTTTCTTGTGTCATAGAGGGAGTTCCATAGCTAGCTAATATATGGTATGGGACCTTTCTGGTGGTTATTTGGACATGAAGCAGCTCTAGTGCATCATGCTGCTTTACCAACCTTGATGCTGGCTCTTCTGGATGTAGATTGAGATACCGCTACCTTTTTTGCCTTCTGCACAGTAGCTGGTCTAAAAGTGTGTAGGCATTATAGCCCTGCACAGCTGGAGTCCCCGCTGCTATTTTAAACCATATTTCAGCCACTACACAGATGTCAGTTTCCTCCAGGGTGAGAAGGGTTTGTAGGGAGTGACGTTTCTTGTTTAGGTTCCTAGTATTAATTAATAACACTTGCATGTTTTCCTTTCCTTGTTTCTTTATGTTGGTAGGTTTACAGGTTGGCATTGCCTAAAATAGCCACTATGGGGGTGGATAACATCTTTGCCAATAATCGAAAGCCAATTCCTCTTCCTCTTGCTTAGCTATTTCCCTGTGATTTTTGAATGCAACTGAATGAGATTTATTCTGCCAGATAGCACTAAAAATATGTTATATTTCTTAACAGAAACTCCCTTATCTCTTGTTTCTGTGACTCAGATAGTGTACATTCTACTTGCACGTTTGGTGCAGTGGTCAGTTTTTTTACTCCACCAGTTCCATCAGAGGTCTGCATTTCTTAGCATGGTTTCAGAACAATTACATGGTATATCTTGTTCTGGCCTTCTCTTATAATTCTTTTTAACCCTGTAGTTTTAAATTATTTATTGTTTCTAGCATTTCAGCTGGATCCTATCATTTGGCTAAAAATATGTTCTTTGTGGAGAGGACCAAAGACTATCATCTGGTCTCCAGCTTTGAATCCTCTAGTCCTTGTAGTTTTCTTATATATCCCTTGTTGTATGGCCTGGGTTTTCCATGTATTCCTGTACAATATGCATCACACTTTCAGCTTATGCTTTTGGCTTGTATACTGATCTATGACATTTTTAAATGGTGGTTTCTCTTCTTCCCAAGTTTCTCAGGCAATATCTAACATTTCATGACTCAAAAGGAATGAACCCTGTTGAGGTTTCTGGTACTTTCATAATGGCAAACAGAGAGCATGTTGTTAACTGATCCCAGGTTTCATGATCTTATTCAATAACTTTTCTCAGCATGAATGTTAATGTTTTGTTAAAATGCTTCACGATCCCAACTATCTGGGGATGGTACAATGTGGCTTTAATTAATTGACCTTACAACATTGGTACATTTGTGGCATTATTCTGGACATAAATTGAGCCCTCTGGTCTGTAAGTGTTTCCTTACGTATCCCTACTCTGAAAAATAGAAATTCCCAAGTTATAGGCATAGCATTAACCTTGCCTAGGGGTGATGGCCTCATGGTATTTAGCTGCATAGTCTGAAATAATCAAGATGCATTGAAACCCATTGCTGGAGTTTACCAATGGCCTAGCAATGTTTATAGCAATACATCTGAATGCCACATCTATGATAGACATTAGAATCAAAAGATTTTTAAAGGCTGGGTGAGGGGTTTCTTCTGGCAATCAGGCCATTTTGTAAGGAAGGTTTCAACTCCTTTCATTAGTCCAAGCTAGTAAAACCTTGCTAGAATCTATGTTTTAGTCTTGCTCATGCCTACGTGTCCTTCTAGTACTTGACTATGTGCTATCCTCATCACTAGGTTTTTGAAAGCTTTGTTTGAGCACTAATAGCTGATGTCTGACTTCCTGTCTGTTCTTACATTCTCTGTACAAGAAATCATTTTGTAATTCAAAGTATGGAGAAGACGTGAGATTTGTTTAATTTCTTCCCCTACAACTCCCTGTCTTCTCTTGTTCTTCTCAAAGTGTTATCCTCCCACTGTGCTTTTTAAGTTTTCCAGTTTACCCTGAGGTCAGCTAACTGGTGTTTCCTTAAGGCCAGTCTGCCATGAGGTAGAAGACATTGCCTCCTCTTTTACCAACACACATTATGCATCTCAGTATCTAAATTTTCTCCTAAGAAAAACAATTCATACCACTACTCTTTAGTATTGCTTCATACCTCTCCCTTATTTATTTTCTCTTGTTCTTTTATTTTATGAAACGGATATATAGAACTGTCCCTTATCTGTTTAAGGTTGTATTTTGGCTCAAGAGGAATATCATTAGAGCTTTGTTCAAAGTTATCCTGTCTCCCAGTTTATGCTGTTCTCTGTTTATTTCCTTTTCTAGGTTGTACTCTTGTCATATTGTGAGTGAACACTACCATTTACTAAATCCCCAAAAAACTATATTAGTTCTCTTTTTTCCAAAATCCCATTTCCATGACAAAAACTTTAAAATTTCTTCCTTAAAGAATACTATGATTGATGTTACCTCACATACAAAACTACTTGACAGGCAATTAACGACAATTATAAATTTGATTTATATATCCACAATAGCATCAAGAAAACCCATCAAAAACTAGGCACCCTACACAGAGTAAAGAAATTCCTTATAGACTCTGCCAAGATAACTCTAGCTACCACTTACCTCTTATCATCTCTCTTATATAGATCCCCTATCATGATCAGGCTACAAGTCTTACTTAGTTCTAA